>NW_026606064.1:60167500-60215000 GCF_029834395.1 Sorex fumeus | reverse complement strand
GAGAGAGAGAGAGAGAGAGAGAGAAACATCTACTGCAGCAGATCTGGGGCACCAGAGAGTCAAGAAAGGGGCCAGAGTGATAGTTCAGAGAGGAGGGCAGCCAACCCAGATTCAATTCCCGGCATCCCAAATGGTCCCCTGAGCGCCACCAGGCGTAATTAGCCCAGTGTGACCCAAAAAGGGAAAAAAAAACAAAGTCAAAAAATACTAAGTGCCCAAGAATGTGGGGCTTAACCAGGCTGGCGAGAGGAGAAGCTAGAACAGTCATTCCAAACCTTAATCTGACAGTAGGGAATGACAGGAGAGAAAACTGAGAGAGGGACCTGTGAAGGCAAATGACAACATGAAAAAGGGGAGACACACCAGAAGGTCTGTAGGGGACACGGCTGAGTGACTCGGGTCCACTCACCTGGCTCTGAGGAAGCCGCGGGCCTAGAAAGCAGAAGCTGTGTTTCAGGTGGAGAGCACAAGATGCCAGGCCCTGCCCACACAGAGGACGTAAAGAAAGGACAGGAACGTAAACAGAATTACAAGTGTGACAACTGCTAAATGAAATCAAATGGTGGATTGGGACAAAAAGCACCAGGAAACAGGACTGCAGACTGTCTGGAGAGTTGAGAACTCTGACACCCACACACATTCAGCCAGTCACAGAGCAGGCAAGCTGGAGAAGACAGTCCAAAAACCGCCTTCAGCACCAGGTAACCCCTCTGAAGAGAACCTTCTGGAACTGCCTGTAAATGAATTCACGAGAACCACCAATGAAACTCCTACTATAGAAGGTAGACTACAGTCATCATGAAAATCCAACATATTTTACCACTTTTTTTTTTTTTTTTGCTTTTTGGGTCACACCTGGCGATGCTCAGGGGTTACTCCTGGCTTTGCACTCAGGAATCACTCCTGGCGGTGCTCAGGGGACCATATGGGATGCTGGGAATCGAACCTGGATCGGCCACGTGCAAGGCAAACACCCTACCCACTGTGCTATTGCTCCAGCCCCAACCACTTTTTTTTTCTTAAGGGAGGGAAATGAAGGCCCTTGGTTTCAAGTCTCTCCACCCCAATTTAAAAATAAGAGTCTGCATTCTGTTTGTTTATATACCCACTGGGGAGAGGTGTTAGGGCCACACCTGGCAGTGCCCAGGGGATCCTGCAGAGCTGGAATGGAACCAGGGTTAGCCACTTACAAGGCAAGTAGCTGATAGTTTTACGACGAAAAGTCAAGATTTGTCCAGAAGGACAGTGCAGAAATTGTCCAGGCCCCATGTGCACCAGACCGCAGTCTGATCCCTGTAGCACACAGTGGTCCCTGAGCACAGCTAGGGTGGGTCTGGTGTCCCCCAGCACTGAGGGCCTGAAGAGCATCACATCCTTGGGCCCTAACATCAGCCCTCACCATCTAGTCAGTAGGCGAAGAATCGCTGGGAGTGGCCTCCAGGCCCCCTGGGCACAAGGGAAGGGCTGCCCAACATCATTTCAAAGTAAAGATGAATTGCCAGCTTATAATCAATCTATACACAGTGGAATTCCTTCACTCCTCACGACATGAACCATGTGTGCGTTTCCAGTTCAGTGATGAGGAAACAGAAAATATGGAAAACAGGCCTTAGGTCAAAGACCTGGAAGTGGCCGGGCTGGGGTTCAACAGTGAAAGCCCGGCTTCTTTGCCAAGCCCTGCGTTGTCCCCTGGTTCTTCTCAGTCTAGCCCTTGAACCAGCAGCAGCACTCAGTCCTGAGACTCATGAGAAATGGGAATTCTAGGACGCACTCCCAGCACTGTGGGACCCTCTGCTCAAACCAGCCCTTCAGGTAAGAGCGGGCTGGGGGGACACTGTGCACAGTGTCCTTGCCATCTTTCAATACTCCCAACTAGATCCTGTTTGTAACTAAGTAAATCCAAATCCACAAACTCACTTTCTCGGAGCCTCCAGCACAGATTCCTCCCAGAACCGGACAAAAACCTTAATGCCAACCGGCTTACATTATGTTGAAAATGGATGAGGGTGGTGGGAGGGTCCTACTCTGGACCTGAGAAGGTAATTCAGGGGTTAGGGTGCATGCTTGTGTGCATCCCATCTGCCTTTGATCCCCAGCACCACATGGCACACAAGCATGGCTGGGTATGGTCCTGAAAGACCCTCAAGGACCACCACCAGGGTATTCCCCACTACCCCACCCTCAGGTCCTCATATTGAACCACTGGCCAAGCTGGTGAAGCATCATGAGAAGCCACCGGGGCCCCCCTGAGCACTACTTGGAAACAAAAGAAAAATGACTTACTCAGAAAAGACCTGGCTGGGATCAGCACTGAATTTCAAACGTGAGAAGCACCATAGAGATACATAGAAAACAGATCAGATGCCACAGAAGGCAGAGAAAAAAAATATTTTAGCTATCAGAAGTAGGAGCTTGACCAATCCCAGTCCAGAGCTCCATTATCCCGTTCAACCCTGGCTAAATTCAAAAGGACTGATGACACCATCACTTCAACAGACTTCCAATGATGAAAAAAGAAGTCATAGCCCTCCAAAGTATCTGATTCTCGATTCATATTGCATGAAAAATGAATACGTTGAAACAAACACGTTTCTCCCTACTAATGAATGCCTTTAATCACTGATGTATATGGGAAAAAGTATCATTTTCACATGTCCAGATCCAAACCATAATCTACCAACTCATACCAAACAGGCACATTCTACATTTGGATATCAGAAAGAACTTATCCAGAGGCATCGTGTTTCAGCTAGTATGTCTTTAATCCCATGGAAAGCTAGTCAGACACTATGTTATGGGAGAATGCCCGTGTCATCATCCCATTGCTTACCTGGGCCAGTCCTTTGCAGCATCCTTGCTTGTCTGACCTTTCTGTTTTCAAAGTACTCTCGAGACCATGAGCCTTCTCTCCTCCCCAGCTCAAGGTCTCAATGGGCAGTATGGCCCCCAGGGTGTACGTGGACCCATTTCTAATAAAGTCTTTTTATAAAGGGAGCAGAAGAGAGAAAACCAGAAGTTACGTGTCTTCATGTCCCTTTCATATTTTGAAAACCTACCTGAGACCAATTAACTCTTTTAAAGCTGTTCACCAGTATACCCAAAAGTTTACACTTTTCTAAAGTGTAAGTCTCCACTTACTTCTTAAATTTAAAACATAACTTTGAAGACTAAGGTGTTAATAGACACCCGTGGACCACAATAGCTATAACCCTGAGTTACAATGCTTACAGGCATAAGATGTCAAAGGTAGAGAGATTCCTAAGAAGTCCACACTTAGCCCCCTTCTTAATCTGCCTAGTACTTACATCCACCCCCTTTCAACACCTTACTGGCCTGGCAGTGCTGCCAGTAGTTACCTTCCCAGGAAGAATGGCACTGATTTCTTTTTCCTCTCCCAAATCAACAGATCCCTTCAGAAACAGTGCTGGTTTCCAAGAAACAAATTTCCAAAGCTCTTCTTCCAACAATAAACAGATATACCAACCACTTAAAGAGCTCTTCACTTAAATTCTGACGTGTGTGTGTGTGTGTGTGTGTGTGTGTGTATTGCTAATGTCCTGAATCCAGGACATTCTACTTATACAACTTATATTCTACTAATGAGCTACTTACCCAGCCTTAATTCTGACTTAAAAGTCTGGTGTTTTCTGCAAAACATCTCCAAAAAATGCAATTGCCCTAACTAGTCCTTATTCTCCAACACACCATGTCTTTACCCTTTTAGGTATAAAAAGGCATAGACTTAAACAGGGTATAGACTTGGTTCTATATCAAACAGCTTCTTATCAAACAGCTAGGTTATTCTCACCTCCTTTCCTGAGTAATTAAGCAATCCAAACAGAAACCAGCAAGCCTAATCACTCCTGGAAAGAAGGAACCTGCTCTCTTTCATAAGCTGATAAAAATGTTCCGCAGAACAGTGAGATTAAATGAGACTAATTAAATTCAAAAAGAAAAAAGTTTTAATTTAAGGCACCAAATAATCTAGCTATATTTATACCCACTTTATTCTACGTTTTTGTTTGGTTGGTTGGTTTGGGGCCACACCTGCAGTGCTCAGGGGTTACTCCTGCCTCTGCACTCAGAGATCATTCCTGGCAGGGCTCAGAAGATCATATGAAGTGTCAGGGATCAAGCTCAAGTCACCTGCATACAGGACAAATGTGCTACCAGCTGTACTATCTCCCCAACTCCTTTATTCTACCACTTCTTTTAGAAAATCCATAGTCTAAGAAAGCAAAACAAAATTATATTTTAAAATTCATGATTCACATAAGACTTTAACAAACTTTAAGAATTTTCAAATGAAGACAGAGAACAATACATTCATTCTAGACAGTGATATTGACTACAGGAAGAACTAAAGAAGTTATTTCTGAAATTACTAATAATTTCCTCCACTTTAAATTAAGCTATCCTTTTCTTCCAAATAATCTCCTTTAACAAAATCACTTCAATCATTCACCTCTATTCCATTGAGATTACAAAGAGGACAGAAATAGGTTACATTTATATCTTTGTCAGTGAAATGCCTACAACAACAACAAAAAAATCCTCAATAAGCAACACCCAGTGCACCATCTAGTGGAAGCTGTACAGTGTCTAATTTTGTTAAGTGCATAAACTCTAAATAACATGGGGGTGGAGGAAGAGCCCCTCTCTCCAACAAGAATATAAGCAGAGGTTGGAGAAATAGCATAAAGGTTCACTTGCCTTGCATGTAGCTAACCCAGGTTCCATCCCCAGCATCCCATATGGTCCCCCAAAAACCACCAGGAGTGATTCCTGAGTGCAGAGACAGAAGTAACCCCTTGAGCATTGCCAGGTGTTGCTCAAAAAAAAAAAAAAAAGAACACAAGCAGATACCTTATAAGCAGTATAAATCTCTTTCCACTTTTCCAAACTGGAAATAGGTTGTGTTTATCAAAAGAGAACTATCTGCATAAATTAACAGCTAAGAAAAATTTGTTTTTAATGCACTGTCCTCCGCTGTTCATCGATTTGCTCAAGCGGGCACCAAAACGTCTCCATTGTGAGACTTGTTGTTACTGTTTTTGCCATATCAAGTACGTCACATTGAGCTTGCCAGGCTCTGCCTTGCGGGCGGGATACTCTCAGTAGCTTGCCAGGCTCCGAGAGGGAGTAAGGAATCGAACCCAGATCGGCCGCGTGCAAGGCAAACGCCCTACCTGCTGTGCTATCACTCCAGCCCTTCTTTAATTAAAAAAAAAAATTTAATAAATGTAACTCGTAAGAAAGTAAAAACCATTACAGGCCTTTGCACGCACACGTGCTAACACACACACACACACCGAACCCCCCCCCACACACACACGGCACCCCCACACACACACCAAAATGTTGAAGCAGAACTGGACTTAAAAAGGCTTGTATGAGATATGCCTTATATCCTACATACACGAATTAGGTCAAAATGTACCTGTTTACATACATCTGATTGATCAAATCTGCCACAAAAAGATTACTTTTTGAGTTGAACTATTCCAGTCAGCAAGGAATAAGACATTTCCATCTTTCTAATGACTAATAAGTTGAACAGAACTTAACAATTCTCTAAAGTTCCCAAACCTTGACATCATTCAAGAGATTCCTCCCAACTATCCACCCAAACCTGCCCTTCATTAACCCCCAAACACCCCTGCTTAGTTTAATCAGAGTTTTATGTTTTTAACCGCTTTACCAAATTCACTTTTAAAAACATTCGCTTATGTATATCATGTACTTTCAATCCACAATTGATATCCACTAATTTAGAAACACAAACTAAAAAAAAAGAAAAAAAAAACTTTCCAAGTTTAAAATAGATTTTTACATAGTATCGGCATTATTTGTTTTGACTACAGGGGGAAAATTACCTTTCTGATGAAATCTTACCAACACTGGGATGGGGGGAGGGGCGGGTAGCAAATATTTCTTTACCTGAAAATAACCACCTCCACCTGACGCTTATATGCCTGATTAAATTGGTATGCAGAAGCTTAATGGTGGCTACCTTTCCAGATCTTGAATGAACTCAATTGCAGGTATAAAAATAAAGAGTCCAATAACCTGTGGCGGAATGCCTTTTATCTCTTGGGCTTTCGGTTTATGTACCTGTAAAATGGGCATGATACGCACCACCTGCCTCAGAAGAGAAGGTGGCGCGAACCGAGTGAAACTGACACGGGCTCCTCAATGAAAAGGACCCAAATGGGCCACACCTGGGTGGGAGAAGGTGGTTCGTGAGCCACTACTGCTAAAACTCGGTGACCTTCACTGCACTTGGTGAATGAAAAGGGAGGGTGATAAAGAAAAACTAACAGCAATTCATGGCTTTTTTTTTTTCTCAAGGAAATCTGATCAGTAAACGAACTGCCTCAGAGGAAATTACTTTAATATATGCAACCTAGTGTTCTTTTACCCAAAAATAAAGTAAGACTGCCTGAGTAGCAAGTGCACCCCAAAAACCCAGAGGCTGGGGCTGGAGCGATAGCACAGCGGGTAGGGCGTTTGCCTTGCACGCTGCCGACCCGGGTTCGATTCCCAGCATCCCATATGGCCCCCTGAGCACCGCCAAGAGTGATTCCTGAGTGCAGAGCCAGGAGTAACCCCTGTGCATTGCCGGGTGTGACCCAAAAAGCTGAAGAAGAAAAAAAAATAACCAGAGGCTGTACTGAGACGGGGTTTGCAGCCGCTTCTCCTCCTTCTATAATTCGAATAATGGTTTGGGAAGGGGGTTTAATAAGAAAAAAGAAAATCACACCCACCCAAGCCTGAGTGACAGAAACAAGGTGCCACCTCCACAATCCTTTCAAACCTGCACAGACATTCCTCCTGAACATTCCTCCTCCTCATTCCTATCGCATTGCTCCCCTACTTCAGGCCAGACAAAGGTGAGTCACGCTGCTGGGTCTACCTGTCACTGAAACAACCCCCCCCCCCAAAAAAAAAAAAAAGTTGGCGCTGCTTTTTTTTTTTTCCCCCATCTACTAATTGGATTTTTCTCCTCTACTAGTGAGTAGTAGATGGTATGCAAATCGCATTGCAAAAAGCACCTGTCTCCAAACCAAGAGGGGAAAAAAAAATCCATGATTAACACTACCCAAGTAGAAACACCGTTCTCGTTTTTGAAAGGGGGAGGGGAGTGGAAACCAGTTTATTGCTCATTATTACAGTTATCAATAGGTCCTGATCCCTGCAGAGTCACCCAACTCGCACTCGTCTCCGCAGGGTTCCCTCCACCTGCCAGCCCTCCCGCCCTCCCCCGAGCCCCGCGGGGTCCCCTCCTTCCCTCCCTCCTGAGGGTCCCGAATGCCGCGGCCCCGGCCCCGCCCCCACCTCGCTGCAAGGTGCCGCGGCCGCCGCGGGCTCCCGGGAGGAGGCGCGCGGGAGGTTCCGGGTGACGCTGCCCCTGCCGGCACGGTGGCCGCCGGCGGGAGCCGCACCGGGAGCCTCCGCCGCCGCCGCCGCCCGCCCCGCGCCCGGGCGCTCTGAGCAGCGCTGCAGTCCCGACTGCCCCAGTACCTGCTCCGGGCCAGCGTGGTCCCCGGGAGACGCTCTCGCTCCGGCCCCCAGCAATCCCGGGCCCCGAAGGAAGGAGGCAGCGTGGGGCGGGGGGAGAAGATTGCCGCTAAGGACAATCGGGAGCCTCTGGGCTCTGCACCGCCACGGCGGGCGCAGGACGCACGAGTCCAGCGGAGCCCGCCCCCACCTCCAGCCGCGCGAGTAACTGCCCCGGCCCCCTCCCTCGCGGGGGCGGAGCCTTACGGGAGGGGGCGGGACGAGGGCGGGGCCGCAGCGCCCACGGGGCGTGAGCGCGGAGGCGCTTTATGAGACTCACCTGCTGATAGGCTACGATGGATTCAGACTTGAAGAAAGCCTCGCCGGCAGAGCTTCCTCATTGGTGGAGAGGAGAAAACAATGCTGAACACTGATTGGCGAGAGCCCGGCTCTCAATCATCGGAACTCCACCCCCCCTCCGCCCACCCCGCTCGCTCCGTTCCCAGGTGGCTGCAGAAAGGGTAGTGTTTTATGGACGAGGAGTCTCCTTGAAGACAACCCCGGATACCGGAGTTCCCAAGCCTTCCCTAAGCCCATTGCAGTTCTTTCATTTCCGATGAACGTTAATGGTCAACATCATTTTGACATTATCGTATTGTAAAAGCTTTCGTGGGTATATTTTTGATAACTGCTAAGATTCAGAAGGAAATTGTCATAGGTGAGGAAAAGGCATGAAATGTTTTCAATCCCTGGAGAGAGTGCCCGTGACTGTTTTTTTTTTTAACCTTTCTGTGCTTTATGTTGAGCATGGATAATTTTTATAATTAGTGGGGAATCAAACTTTTTTCACAGAAAAATGGTTGAGGTACAGAGAAAATCTGAAAAAGCAAACAGGATTTTCAAGAGGCTAATTATACCATAATAAAATAAATTACCTTAATATACTCAACATTGGTGTCCTTTTGCAAAAAATAGTCGCTTTTTCCCTCAAAGAATTATAGGACTATGACTAAGATGCCCCATACTCTGCTGAGTAATTGCCATTTGTCCAAAGACAATGTAGAACGCACCACATTGATGTAAGGGAACACTCCTAACAGGAAGAATTTGGAATCCAAAGACAAGGTTTAAGCCACATCAACAACAAAAAGAGCACAGAAATAAGAAAGAGGACAGGAATTGGGAAAACTCCCCAAAAGCAAGCAATTAGAAGGAATGTGACAGCATTTCAAAAGGTGACTAGACCTTGAAATTTGAAACCTGCAGGAGGAGAGAGCTGAGATCAGGATCACTGACCCACTGTTCAAGTTTGCATTTTGTTGTAAGTGCTTCTGATTGAAATAACATTAAGTTGCTATGGAGACACTGATGGAGGGAAGTGGACAGTGATGAAGGGATTGGTGGTTGGAACATTGCCTGAAAATCATGAAAAGCTTCATAGATTATGGTGACTTGAATAAAAAAAAAAACATTAAATAGCTAATATTGGAATCAAATCATTTTTTTTCAATTTTAGAGGCTCTCAAAAAAATGGATATGCACTGACTAAATCAATCTATCAGGCACAGAGCTATGAAGAACAGAGAAAGAGACAGGCTAGGTGTGAGGACTTAATAAGACATAGACCCTGGTGGATCTCTAGACAAACCACTGGGGAAGTCAAGGGTACAATAGGTAGAAAGAAATGAGAAGGAAATGAGAAATCAGCTGGGTCAGTAAGGATCATCACAATAAAAGGGACAAAGTTCTAAATGCAAGAAATTACAAGAGAAACAATCTGCAACTGGTACAGAGGAGAAAATCTAACACACAGTCTGAGAACCCAATCATAGGACATCAATCATCACCACATCACAAAATTACCCATCCTGGAAGACCTCAAAATCTGAAAGGAATAGTCCAATTAGTAACAGGCACGGAAACAGAGCAAAGAAGACTTGTTTCACATCATCATCTCCTTCATTTCTTCAACAAAAATCATTCACAACGTTTGATATCTATTTTTTACTGTTGCATTTCTTTCAGGTTATTGATGGGTTAAGAGTGATTCTATTCGAATCAAAATTAAGACAAAACTAAAGTTCTTGGAGTAGAGATCTGTTCTACTAGTTCTGTCTTTCCTTTCATGACATGGCTTTCTCTGTCAGTTGAACTTACATCATTAGCAGATAATTTTCAAGGCGGAGAACCAGGTTCATTAAGAAGGGCCAATCAGAGGAAATGCTGCATAATGTCAAGAGATCTCAGTGCATCTAGCTGAAAGGTAGATAAGTCAAAAGATGCATCAAGAAAATTAATTTTAAAATTAATTTTAAAACCTTTCACATAGGTGGCATAATGCTTCAAAATCAGGTAAAGCAACCTCTGCACCCTAATCAAATAATTCAACAGTGATTTTAAAGATAAAGGGTATCTCATAGAATCCAGGGATGGGAGTCCATCTTCTGGAAAGAGCCACAACCTCAAAAGCCAAGAACCCAACTTAAGGGTTTTTTCAAACTTACCTCTAGCCCGGCAAGCTACCGAGAGTATTCAATATGCCAGACACAGTAACAACAAAGTCTCCAATGGAGACGTTACTGGGCCCGCTCGAGCAAATCGACGATCAACGGGAGGGCCTTTACCTTTACCTCTATGTTGGCTCCACTCTTCCCTGGAAAACGACTTTCTCAGCTCCTAAATCCAAGAATTGGCATAAAACTGCCACGCAGATGTATGTGGGCAAACATACAGAGAGAGAGAGAGAGACAGAGAGAGAGAGAGAGAGAGAGAGAGAGAGAGAGAGAGAGAGAGATGCACACACACTCAACTCCTTTGAGGCAACCCCAAATTCTGTGGAGAGAAAACATGATTGGCCCAACCTGGTTTCATGCTGACACCCATGATCAAGAGGGTGATGGAGGAACAGGGTAACCAACTGGCTGCCAAGGCATATTCCTGTTGAAGAGAGAGATTTTCACTGAGAATAGACACTTGGCAGATTATCTGATGGTATTCATCTTGTTCTTAATAGGCAGTCAGTGGACTCCATTTTCTATTCAGTGAATGCTTTCACCTGTTTAGTTGTACTGAAATGGATCAGAGGCCAAGAACAAAGTGGTGATTGCCAGTTTTTAGAGTGCTCTTTAAATATATTTCAGTTGACTTTATGCACCAAGAACCCTTGTGTTTTCTAGTTTTGAGTTCCCACTAGCTCTTCTACTCATTCCCAAAATCTCTCTTAAAATACTTCTATTAGAGCCAGGAGTAAGCACCCCTGAGTGTGCCCCCAAAACAAGCAAACACAACACACATACAAAGCAGTGGCAATGAACACACACACACACATTGTGGCTGAGATAGGACCAGCTTGGAGAACAACTGGTGTTAGGATGGATAGTTAAAAAGGTAGATCTCTGTTGGCCTCTGCCCTCCAGTATCCACTCCCCATGGAAGATCTGTCCCTGCCACTGGACAGAAACAGGTGGTCCCATACCTTTCCTGATTTCTTTTGGAGACCCTTTGATGCCTTGTTCTCTGGTGAGATTAAAGGAGAAGCTCTTGCCAGAGTGATTAGATTGTATACTGCAGGCTCTCTTCTAATACAGATCTCTTTTCAGAAATTCTTTGCAAAACTTTACTTCCTCTGTATATCAAATTTGGAGGGAAGGTTTTTGAGTGTCACCCAGAAGCTAAGACATTACCTTCAAAATTTGCTTCCTGTGCAGGTAGTTTCCAAGACAATTGCTCCTCTGTTGTCTGTTGGGGCTGCTGTCAGAACTATACCTTCATATCCTCTACTATGGTGAAGCTCTGAACACTGCTCATGTAATTAACGCTAAGAACACAGAGCTAAGAAAACACGTTCCACAAAATTACAGGCTGTCAGACACACAGTGCCTTGAGAATCAGGGAGAATGGAGCACCCACTCTTGCCTTGGTGGTGGAAGCTGGTGGGTCACCATGACACAGAGAAGCAACCTCAATTGCCAGCACAGGGACAAACATTTAGATAAGGGATTTGGAGAAGGAGCATTTCATTTATCTTTACTGTTTCCAAGGAAATGGAAAGTTCATAAAATAGCACAGCTTTGCTCTACCTTAAGAATATCATAACACCAGGAGGACTGGTTTATGGTAGGAAGCTTGCCACCAAGGGGACTGGAAGGGCTGTTAGGACAGAGAAGGGACCACTGTAACAGTGATAGTTGGAAATGATCACTCTGGACAAAAACTGAGTGCTGAAAGGAGATAAAGTGATATGCATGATACCGTTTCAGTAACAGTATTGCAAACCACAGTGCCTAAAAGGAAAATAAGAACAAGAGCAAGAGAGAGAGAGAGAGAGAGAGAGAGAGAGAAATATCTGCCATAGAGGTAGGCTGAGTGTGCGGGGAGTAGGGATTGGAGGGAGCCAGGAGGAAAACTAGGAACATTGGTGGGTCAGAAATGTGCACTGGTGAATGGGAGTTGGAACATTGTATAACTGAAACTCAATCAAGAACAACTCTGTGACTGCATGTCTCACAGTGATTCAATTTTTAAAAATTTTAAGATTTAACAGTATTCAGATAGCAACAAACAGCTTCCGATAATGATTAATGGCTCCATTGTTAGATATGACAATTTTCTCATTTATTTATTTATTTATTGGGGGGGGTTGGGCCCATGCTGGTGGTGCTCAGGGCTTACTCCTGATTCTGAACTTAGGAATCATTCCTGGTTTCCTCAGGGCACTGTATAGGATGCTCTGGAAGAAACCATGGTTGGCTACATGCAAGGCAAGCGCCTGCCTGCTGTACTACTTTTCCCACTGCACAATTTTTCTTTAATTGAAGTATTTTTTTGATAATTCCATTAGTCATTTAGTAGTAAAAAGCACTACAAAATAACTTTTTTGTGCATGCCAAAGGGGCAGGTTGGAGGGAGGAGGTGGGTAGAAAACTGGTGACAATGGTGGAAGAAGTCACAATGACAGTGGGATTGGCACTGGAACATTGAATGCCCAGAACAACTGTATTAAGAACAACATTGTGAACCACATTGTTTAAGTAAAGTAATTTTTAAAAAAATCACAATGGGGGCTGGAGCTATAGTACAGCAGTTAGAGCACTGTTTGCATGTGGCCAAACTGGGTTTAGTTCCTGTTAGCCATATGGTCCCCTGAGCCTGCCAGGAGTGATCCCTGAGCTCAGAACCAGGAACTAGTTTTGACCAGTGCCAGGTGTGGCTCCAAACAAAAAAAAATAATTCCCTCATAATATTGTGCTGTTTCTGTTTTACCTAAATGCCACCACTTCTCCATATCCTACAATAATGCCATGGTTCCTCTGGTGAGGACTTCGGCAGCTTCCTCCGTGCATTCTTCATCTGAGTTCATGAACCTGAGTCTGACTTCAGGTTTGTCTCTGGCAGACGCTACCCACAACTGTCAATTTTACCCAAACAGGTCATTTGTTCCCACTTTCCTAGGTTCTATCTTTGTGCCTCCATCTCCTTGGCTGCACCAGGCACACAAACTTATCACCATTCTGCCATCCCACAGTCATCCTGAATCCTGGACTATGACAAAACAACCATAAGACCATCCACTTAAGCCTTGGGGGGAGGGGGGTAGGAGGGTAGCACCTATCAACTCTAGAAAAAAAATGTCATTTTTAATTAACAATTTTTAAATTAATTAAAATATAATTTAAAATTTAATATTTTAAAATTAATTACAATTTTAATTTGCTAGGGTATTTACTGTGAACATTTACAAATTACATCAATCATGAGACAAGATCCTGCTATTCTCTCTTCAGATACATAAGCATGGCACTAATTCATGACAGTAAAGATTCTGATCTGTCAAGAAGTCCTTAGGCATCCATGGTTGGAGGTTAGAAGCCCTACTTTATCACTTACTGATATGATTGACCCATTTTTCAAAATTCCAAGTGTGAAGATTTGAGGAATATTTTTTCTCTTAGCTAAAAATACTATATGCTTATCAATGAGAGAAATGGTCCCCGATTTTGTCCAATGAATTCACCACAGTATCCTCAGGTACTCACTATGCACCTAGTGAATATTTGATGGATAAATTATTTGGATTTCAATGTATTTGGAACAATTAATCTGAACCTCATTTTAGACTGGGAGATGTTTCCATCTATCAGTTGTACCCAAGCAAGAAACATTCATTGAAACTATTAAATAGTGACTGTGGTCTACTTTATAATTAGTTTTTTTCCTATTTGCTAACTCTTCAGGATTGATTGCTGAGCAATGGGCCGTTGTTGCCTTTTCAAGCACTTCTGTGTGGAAACTGAGAGCCATCTAATAGCTCTCAAGAGTGGAGGTGGGGAAGGACAGTTTGTCCATGGGTTCCTGAACCTCAGTTACTAATCACCCTATGCATGCTGTCACTGTACCTTAGGTTCCGAAGAGCATATTATGATATGCATTATAGGGAGACAATCAAGAAACTCTGGGAAGGCTGGAGAGATAGTACAGTGGGGAGGAAACTTGGCTGTACATGGCTGACCCAGGTTCGATCTCAGCATGCCAGGAGTCACTCCTGAGCACAGAGCCAGGAGTAACCCCTCAGAATTGCTGGGTGTTACCCAAAGGAAAAAAAAAACTCTGAGATGAGAGACAGACTGATAATTCCTGGTATGTTAAATTAATAAGTCTCAGTCTTCTTGTGACATAGTCTTTGATTATTCAAATTAGATGCCCCCTGTAATACCCAAACCTAATTAGTATAGGTATATAACTAGGTAGATAGGAGAGAGAAAGGAAAATGGTTCTCTCTCTTTTTATGGCCATTCCCACTATGCTCAGAGACTACTCCTGGCTGTGTGCTCAGTAGTCACTCCTTCTGGTGCTTAGGGGACCAGAGGAGTTACAGGGATCAATTCAGAGTCAGTCACATGTAAGGCAATCACCTAAACCCCTGTACTATTTTTCCATCTCCTTACATATCTATACTAACTGAAACATGCCTTCATCCTCCTATATGCCCATGTGTGGAAAGCTTTAAATTTAAAGCAGCTTTAAGACACTCTTCATATCTATGGCATTTAAAGTTAGGAAAATAAAAAAAAATATTGGACTGGAGAGAGAGCACAGAAGGCAAGGTGCTTGCTTTGCATGTGACCAACCTGGGTTTGGTTACCGGAATCCCATATGGTCTCCTGAGCACTGCCAGCTATGACTCCTGAGTGGAGAGCCAGGAGTTACCCCTGAGCACCAACCGGTGTGGCCGGAAAACAAACAAAAAAAAAAAGACAGAAAGAAAAGAAAACAACATTTTCAAATGACATTTAGCATCTTTTTTAAAAAAGATAAAATCTGCTGTGATTAAAAAAGTGAGAACAATTACAACTATCAACAAATCAATCATCCCTATTTAGCCACTCTTGTTTTACATGAACAGACTGAAAGAACAAAAACCATCTTTGCTTTGTGCTCCTTATGACAGGAAAAAGATTCTACATTCCAGAAGAAGGGCGGCTTCTGTTGAAAAGTTGAGATAAAATCCACAGAGTAAAATGGGGTAGGATTTAATTCACCTCCATTAGCTTTGTACTTACTTGGTTGCGCTCACTAGGGACCTTTACAAGCAAAATCACTCTTATCCTCCTTCCATCTGCCCAGTAACTACACCACCATTCATTAATTAGTGTTGACCTGAAAACAGGCGCTTCTCCGTGTCAGCCTGAAACCTGAGTCACTCCTCATCATGCATATGGGCTAGAGGAACATGTAAGATGAAGCCGTCTCAACATAGAAAGTCATAAAAATTGCAGCAGGAGAAGCAATTTGAGAATGGACACACAGAAAGAATGTTTCTGGGATTCAAGGGCACCTCAGCAAAGATGTCACTCATTTCATTTTATTTCATTTCATTTAGGTAATGTTGGATTGCAAAACTGTATTTGCTTTTGGAGTACAATTTCACACCTCTTCAAGTTGTACGTGACCAAACACTACCTATATCATCCAATATCCCTCCATCGTGATCCATTGGGCCCAGCTTTCTCCCTCTGATAACCTCTTTTCCATGGTCAGATTCCAGGGATTTGTGTTAGTTTGCTTGGTCTGTTCTTTAGCTTTGTTTCTTGTTATGCCACACATGAGTGACTTCATCCAGTCTTTCTCTTTGATGTTCTCCTTTCTAACTTGTTCCTCTTAGCCTGATTCTGTCCAGCTTCATTCATGTTGTCACAAATGCAAAATTTTATCTTTTCTTATAGCTGAACATTATGTCACTGGTTATACATAACATAAAAGATGTTACATTAGGATATTATTCTCTTCATAGTCTCTTGTCTTGTAGCTTTTTCATAGCCATAACCTTATCCAAAATGTTTTCTTCCTGATATACAAGTGGGAAACAAAGAAATGTAATAGACAAGTCTCTGATGCATAGGATTTAAATTCTAGGCAAGAAAAGGAACTTAAAACACAGGTTTGCTTGCTGGAGACCAGGATTCAATCCCCAGCAGCCCACTGTCCCCTAGGGATAATCCCTGGCTACAAAGTAGGTAGGGCCAAAAAACACCAAACAAACAAAAAGACAAAATTATTACATCATGAGACTTCATATAAAAGCCCAACTAGGAGTTGGAGCCATACTAAATGGGTAGGATACTTACCTTGCCAGTGGTAAAACCAGGTTCAATGCCCAGCACCCCACATTGTTCCCAAGCTCACCAGGAGCAATCCCTAAACTCAGAGTCAGGAGTAAGCTTTGAGCTTACTCCTGTGATTTGAGCTTACTCTTGTGACCCCAAAACAAAATTTTTTAAAAAGTCCAATTTTCCCATTTCTATTTTTTTTAAAAAGGAAGTTTTGGCAGGAGCTGAGAGCTGTTGCTGTGTCCATCTTGAGTTGACATATGCTCTGTGGTTGACCACATTCAACCTCTTCAAGCATCTTCCCTGCTACCCACTGGCCTCTACAGATACTTGAGTCTGCCCCTTTTGAACAGGATGCTTTGAAAAGGATGGTGCTATAGAGAGCTACAAGAGCTAGTTCAAGATGGCATAAATGTGAAAATTTTATATTGCAGTAAGAAGAAATCAATCTTACCAAATCATGTATACAGTGGTTTCAGCTTCAGCGAAGAAGAGTGCCTCTTCATTCCTTAAGAGTGGGGATGCAATCAGTGACTACAAAGAAGACAATAAACAAAGAGGAGACCCTGAGTCCTGGTGGGGTAGGGTCCTAGTGGCCCCCAACGCCCCTGGGTCTGAACAGCACCAGGTTGTCAAAATCTAGAATCCTGTGGGCAAGTACTACTATGGAGCTTGCCCTGTAAAACAAACAAGCAAACACACCAAAATAAAAAAGGCAAACAAAGGTGGAAGGATGAAGAACAATTTTATGTCAGAGAAACCTGAGAAATACTACTTTAGTGACCAAGGCCAACATCAACACTGATGACAAATCATCTGGACAGTATGTACGATCTTTCCTGCCTGCATTCACATGCCAGCTGAATCATGGGAACATCCGCTAAATCCCAATAAAGGGACAAGCTACACAATATTTGACTGGTAATTCTCACAGCTGTCAAGGTCACCCAAAACAAAACAAGGCTGAGATCATTACAGTCGAGAGGAGGCAATGGATGCCTAACAAGTAAATGTACTACAATAGCCTACATGGGTTTCTGGAACAGAAAAGGGACATCATGTAAAACCCAAGAAAATACAAGTATAGACTTAGCTAATAACAATTGGATTACTTATTTATAGCAAAAGGCCCTCCCGTTGATCGTCGATTTGCTCGAGCAGGCCCAGTAACGTCTCCATTGGAGACTTTGTTGTTACTGTGTCTGGCATATCGAATACTCTCAGTAGCTTGCCGGGCTCTCCGAGAGGGGCGGAGGAATCGAACTCGGGTCGGCCATGTTGGCCGCTTGTAAGGCAAACGCCCTACCCTCTGTGCTATCGCTCCAGCCCCCTACATTTATAGCAAATGTAGCATAGTGAGATGTTCATAATTGAGCAAAATAGGGTGCAAGATATATGAGGACTCTGTACTATTCTTGTTATTTGGTAAACATAAACCTGTTCTGAAAAGTAAAGTCTATTTTAACAATAGTCTGCTTTTAAAACATATTACGTGCATGTGTGCATGTACACCCAGGTATGTAGGACCCATGGCTGAGATCTCTAAGTCTGCTCGAATTGCGGCTGGGTCTCCTCCACCCAGACCCCCAGTTTTCCAGTAGCTTGGAAGTCACACCCACAAACTTCCCCCCTGCCCACTATGCCCTGTAATCTCATCAATAGCCAAGATCCTGAGACTGTAAAACAAAGCTCCCAGAAGAGAACGATGAAGTACCATCTCGCCCACACATCAGGGCCTGGAAAGTTACCTGTGGTGTATTCGATATGCCAAAAACAGTAACAACAATGGGCCTCATTCCCCTGACCCTGAAAGAGCCTTCAATACGGCCCTTGGGAAAGACGAGTAAGGAGAGGCTGCTAAAATCTCAGAGCTGACAGCATACAGCCGAAGAGAAGGGCCACATGGAGGGCGGGACCCACAGCTCCCGGAGAAAAAGAAAATAACAGGTTCCAAAAAGAGCCGAGATCATCGGGAAGTCCCAGATGGGGTAGGTACCGCATCCTGCCTCCCCCAGATGGAACCCCGGTGACCAGAAGCCTCTACAAGCACAGCTCGAGTATGCGGGAACTAGGACTTTTCCTCAAAACCGCACGGCCGCTTACGCAACCGCGCGACATCTCTCTATATACAAAGTGATCAATGGGAAGTAAACCACCCAATCTTTCTCCCTGAAAATCAGAGTTAAGTTTGGAGCACGGCCACAGCCCCAGAAACACAAGGACTTAATGCAGAACCCAGCAGCTTGGAGCAGAAAAGTGAAAGGACTATGCGTTAATCCAGGCCATCATGTCTGCCCGGAGGGGAAAGGGTGTTGCCCCATTCGCCCTCTCTTCTCTGGAAAGAAGGATGGCGGCCGCATGGGAGCCTTGTGGACAGCAGGTATGAGCCGGGGGTGTGGGGGCGACTAAAACCTCATGGGAAGGGGGGCATTTCGGTCCACCCTTCACGCCCTACCAAGGCCACCAGTTGCCCCCCACGAGCGGCTCTCCAGCACGGCCACGACTCCAGAGCACAGAAACCAATTTCTTAACTATCTGACTTTCAGTAGAAATACTTCCAGGGTCAATAAGTAAAATAGCAGAAATCCAAAACCAACATTTAATTCTTGAACCCAGCCGTAGAAAGCAAATCACTTCACAATGCTTTTTCAGCATGTCTGATTTGGGAGGGGGGGTAAACTCTAAATAATAGTGGTGAATCTTTTATTGAAACAATGAATCTAATCAAAGCAGATAGAGTGTCAACTAGAATTCATCTGCCTCACAGGGACTGGGAGGGGTGGAGGTGGGGTCTTACTGGGGTTCTTCATGGTAAAAAATAAGTATTGGTAAAGGGAAATGTGTTTGATATTTGCATGACTGAGACCTAAACCTGAAAGCTTTGTAACCTTTCCCACAGTGATTCAATAAATAAATTAAGTTCGATTCCTCCGCCCCTCTCGGAGAGCCCGGCAAGCTACCGAGAGTATTCGATATGCCAGACAGTAAAATAAATAAATAAATAAAAATAAAATCTCAGAGCTGGGACAAATGGAGACATTACTGGCACCTGACAACAGTGCTATGCTACAGTGATATAGTGCCATGCATGTACACAGACATGAGAGATACAAAAGTGTTTCAAGGTATCAGCGGAATATTTAGACTTTGCAAGAGGAGAGGGAAAGTCGAGATCAGTGGGAACATCTTTGCTTTGCGTGTGACAGCTCTGTGTGTGGTGTGATTCAGCTCTGTCATTTCTTAGACTCCAAGTCTCTGTCTTGCAACTTCCTCTAGGAGAGAAAGTCATTGATTTGACTTGAGGAAGAGCCCAGGCCTAGGTTTAGCACCCTACCCAAGGCATGGTGGGTGTCATGGGCTCTGTACCCATGTGGATGGGGAACCATCTCCATGAAATGGACAAGAGCTACAAGTTGACAGCTCCCTTTCAGGTCTGAAGATGGCAAAATATACATATATATATATATATAGATATATATATATCCAAACAGAGGGGCAGCAACCTTGTCATCTACTAGATCATGTGAGGTTTTACAAAATCATATGAAAGCAAGATACATAAACATCTTTTTTCTGTAAAAAGGGAAGAGAAAGAGAGAAGGAAAGAGAAAGAAGGGGGGAAAGAGACAGAGAAAAGTGCTCGCCATAGTGGCAGGCAGTGGAACAGGCTTGGAGAGGTGGGGGTGGGGGGCAGTGAAAGAAACTGAGACTACTGGTGGTGGGAAAAGTACACTGGTCAAGGTATGGGTGTTGGAACATTGTATGACTGAAATCCAATCATGAACAACTTTGTGAATGTGTCTATCACTGTGTGATTCAATGAAAAATAATAATAAATGGAAAAAAATAAAATCTTTCAAAAAAATAAAATCTTTAAAAAAAATCTCATGTAGCCCCCAAGTACTCAATATTTGCTCTCTTGATTTCTTCTTTTTTATTTACTTTTTGGATCACCCACCCAGTGATGTTTAAGGGTTACTCCTGGAGTTGCTCAGGGGACCATATGGAGGCCAGGGATCGAATCTGGGTCAATGACATGCAAGACAAGCACCCCCACCTTTCTGTACTATTACTACAGCCCTCTCCTGACATCTAAGCACAATTCCATTCACATCTTTAGAACTCTATTAAATGATATCCACCAGGGCTCATGGCAAGGGAAACTATGGAAGGTTTGCCACATTGATGCAGTGTAGGAGTCTGTTTTATGTTAGGCCGGTGAGGAGGAGCAAAGAGTTAGTTAACGGTGTTAAAACAACCCCCTCTGTCCCCCTGGCCTTGTGCCCTCTGTCAGGGAAGTTGATGCCAGGGCACAAACTCGGAAAAGTAACTTCCTCAACATGCTACTCCATTTGTTGAAAAGTTGTTTGTTAGATGCTGTATATTAGGACTAGGCACTTCACTAACACCCGTCAGGAAAATGTCATAACAAAAACGCAAACGTTGATTCCTACAAGCCCCTGTCTTCTGTGCCCCACACAAGCTGTCCCACCATGGGCTGCCATGCTGGGGGCCTTCATCTTATAAGAACCAGTATCAGTGAGTTAGCGCTTATGTCCGGAGACATGAGCTTATTTTCCTGCCACTCAGTAGATAATTCACTCAGCAACCTTCATCTTATAAGAGCCTTCATCTTGTAAGAGCCAGTATCAGTGACTTAGAGCTTATGTCCGGAGACATGAGCTTATTTTCCTGCCACTCAGTAGATAATTCACCCAGCAACCTGGGTGTTCCAACTGGTGTGGGTAATCATTATTCTTATTTTCCTTGGATTGAAATGAAAAAACCCAACTCCTGGGCTGATCTTCTCATTGCAATTCCCTGCACCCTAACGCTGGGGATAAGTGGTGCAGAGATGCTCCAATCACTCTATGAGGTCACATGTCAGAGCACCAAGCTGCCTCCCTGACGGAGAAGGTCTCTAGCAATACTTGGCCTTCAGCAATGCTCAGCTGCCAGCTTTAAAATACAGTGGATGGGCCAGAGCGACAGTACCTCAGGGAGGGCACTTGCCTTACGTTTGTTCAACCCAGGTTTGATCCCCATCACCCCCGTGTGGTCCCCAAGCCTGCTAGTAGTAATCCCTGAGTGCAGAGCCAGTAGTAAGCCCTGAGCACAGCCAAGTGTCCCCCCAACCCCAAGAAAACAAACAAAAATTATTGCCATGTTTCACCAGACCATGTTAGGACTTTGAGTTGTAAGGTCATCCTCGTGAAGAGCTCTCATACATATAGCCTCATATTTCAGTGTGTAGGAAGTCAGGGATATTCTCAATAGCGTGGATTTTATTTTCACAAACTACATACTGCAACTAACCTATAATTTCTGGTTTTTTTTTCTTAACCCCAATGATGCTCAGGGGTTACTCCTGATTCTGCACTCAGGAATTACTCCTGGCGGTGTTTGGGAGACCATACAAGATACTGGGGATTGAACCCGGGTTGGTTGTGTGCAAGGTAAATACCCTACCTGCTGTACTATCTCTCCAGCCCATGATTTCTGCTTAATAGCTAAAGAACCCATCTCCAAAGGCAATACCAACTTTTAAAATTTTATTTTAAAGATACCTTTTTCCCCCTTGAAAAAGATTTGTTTGCCTTATTGATAGACTGTGATTACCTTATTAATCATATTATAATTTGTATTTGACAGCAAAGAAGTAAATTAAGGACATGTTTCAGAGGCTATTTAAATATTGAACACTGAAAATGCCATTCATTTAAAAAAGCACATTTTATCTGTCTAAATGATTTCTTTGCTGCCTTGGAAAGGAAATTGCTATGATTAAGGTACTTAGCAAGGTTCTTTATGATCCTCCAATAACACATAAAATGGCTCAGTAAGAGGAATTGGAATCAGCAGGGAAGAAAATGGGAGGGACCAACATGAATTCAAGGGAGAGAAACAAGTTGAAGAAGCCAGAGAGACAGTATGGGGGTTAAGCTGCTTCTCTTGAACAGGGCCAACCCTGGTTCAATCTCTATCACTTATGGTCCACTGAATATGACCCCAAACCCAATAGAGAGAGGGAGGAGGGAGGGAGAGAGATGGAGAGAGAAAGACAAATAGACAAAGACAGATACAGAAAGAGAGGCACAGAGAAAGAGAGAGAAGGAGAGAGGGAGAGAGACAGACCGAGAGACAGATAGAGACAGATACAGAAGGAGAGGCACAGAGAGAGAGAAGGAGAGAAGGAGAGAGGGAGAGAGACAGACAGAGAGATAGACAGAGACAGAGACAGAAAGAGAGGCAGAGAGAGAGAGATTAAAAGGAGAGAAATGGAGACTAAAATAGTAACTTGGAGGAGTGCCTTCCTGCAGGGGTTCAATATGAATAAAAAATCTCTGAGGCAGCAATAAGCTGTATGAATTTGGAGGAAAATCATCTGAAACAAAAAGATTTTTGTAGGAAAAGCTCAAACAACAGTGAAATGACCCAGATTGTCAGGCTGAGAAATTTGGACAAGATCTTAAAGCTAATAGAAGTTACTAAAGACTTAGAGCCTAAACAGAAATTGTGACTTTAAGAAAATCCATCTAGTAAGAAGCAAAAAAATATTTAACTTTGTGTTGGCCACCACCCACAATACTCAGGGGTTGCTCTGGCTCTGTGCTTGGGGATCTCTCTCACTGGTACTTATGTCACCATGAGGGACCAGAGATGGAGCCCAGGACCTACACCTGCATCTTCTTTCAACCTTCTCTCTAGAAACTTCCATAATAATTTCAAGGTGAAAACTTAAAAAAAATTGTTTTATTCATATTTGCATAAGGGCTGAACCCAGCAGTCATTTTTTTTTCGGGGGGGGGTAGGGAGCAGATGCCTTTAAGCTGTTCACATGCCACCAGGGATCATCAGGATTATCCCATAGTTGTTGGAAGACTCAGAATTGGGCCCTCACACATTCTAGATATGTACTCTACCTCTAGAGCTATCTCTGTGAGCCGAGCCCCTGATCTTATTTTATACATATTAGTGATACAAAGGAGCCTTCCTATAAGTCTGCTTTTTATTTTGTTTGATGTTGGTTTGGGTCATACCCAAAGATGCTCAAGGGTTACTACTGGCTCTACACTCAGAAATCACCCCTGGTGGTTCTTGGGGGACCATATGGGATGCTGGGATTGAATTTGTATCAGCCACATGCAGGGCAAACACCCTATCTGCTATACTATCACTTTAGCCCCTCAGCCTGATTTTTAAAGATGCTCTGCCAGTCATTTACCGTTGTCAATCTTGAGAGGACACCTCAAAACTATGGCACGTCTTGTCAAACCTTTCTTGCCATTGCTGCTTTTCAGAGTTGGAATCAAATCTTTGTTCCATAACAATTGGCAGGGGGAAGAATTGTGTCACTATTTGTAATCAGTTCTTAATATCTTTATCAAATAACTTATATCTCCACTTTCAGTTTTGTTTGGGGGTCTGACCCCCCAGTGCTGACAGTCTACCTCTCCTTACCCTCTCATTCTTTCAGTTTCTACTGCAGATCTTTGACTTATAGTGGGGCTATGTCTGGATGAACACAGGATGATTGAAAACCTCCCAAATCAAAAGACTGACCACACAGTAGTATCATCTGTCTCCACACACTGTTGAGTCTGTCGGTTGTTTAGTGCCCCCAGTGCCCCCCCACCCCACCCCAACCCCCCTCTCTGGCTGAGTGAGTGCTACATACAGCTCACTGCCTCTGCCCAGCATGAAGAGAGAGTATCCTACTGCATGCATATTGGTAGCATGGGGGGAAATATCATCTTTCTAAGTTCAGGGGACAGTTTCCACAGAATACTATGGCCTTTTCACCACTGTCAAGTGAAAAAAAATCATCAGTCAACACTAATTACCAGGAGTAGGACACATTGGATAGGATATAAGGTAGAAGGCAACCAATCTCAATTAAAAAAAATATTATCACACAAGGCTCAACCTGTAACAACATGTTAATAATCTCTTAAATAAGGGCTTAATGGCTCCAGAGTAAGATACAATAATCTTCACATACTTTCTTCTAAGGAAACCTTTTTTGATCATTTTTAGAGAATTATTCATAACAAGCAATACAAAATAAATTATTTAGGGCCTACTATTGGGGCAGGCTTGGGTGGTGGTTGGGGAAATTTGAAATAAAACGTAACATGGTGGTGGGATTGGTGTTGGAATATTGGATGCAACAAGTTATTGTGAACAAAATAAAATAAAATCATCAGTCATACCATCTTAAATTAGAAACCTTCTGTACTTGTCTTCTTCCAAAAAGAAAACCCAATTCTTGCTGGAGTGAATCCCTGCTGTGACTTCTCCATTTTCTCTACATGCTGGCTGTGAATGATCACATGTTCAAGGGACTTTATTTATGTCAGATTATTAAGACCCAGTGAAATTGGGGTTAGTCAATACCACACATTAGCTGCAAAAAGTTTCCTTTTGCCTCTACATCTCCATGAAGCAGTGCCAGCGAAAATGAGACTTAGTTTTTGCCAAGTAAAAGTTCTAAGTTCTGGAAGGACCGCTTCATGAAGAGTGATGAAATGAACTGGAGGCAACAGATGTAAAAGTTCAGTCTCCAGGCCTGGGAACTCATCAACTGGGGCTTGACGATTTTAGTTCTGGACAACTGATGACACCCTATAGCTCAGCCCCAAGCCCTGTGTCCTCACTTGCCAGACTGGTGATGGGTCATTCATTAAAGAGGTATAAAATGTCTGCTGTGCACCTTACACATTTTAGTGTCTACTGTGTACCAGGTCAGGGGATACTCAAGGAACAAAGCAAGAATGGGGAATCTTGTTGCAGTAGGAAAATAAGAAAATAAAATCCTATTGACATTTTGAAAATATATGTTTGGAGGGAGGGAGAGGCATTGGGTTACTCCTGTTCAGGGACTATTCTTGGCTCAGTGCTCAGGTGTCACTCTTGCTGATACTTGGGAGACCATATGTGGAGTCAGGGATCAAACCAGAGTTGGCTGCATGCAAGGCAAGTGCCTTACCTCTTGTATTGTACTTCAAATTATCTGGAAGGATGCTAATCATTGTTTACCTCTTGAGCAATCATGCAAATTAAATGAAACTATAACAATACTGAACACTTATATAGAGATAGTTATGTGCCAGGAATGATTATAAGTACCTGACACATGATTTTATTTAATTTATGTTGGTTTGGGGGCCATATTTGGTGGTGCGCTGGGGCTGACTCCTGGCTCTGTGTCCATGGATCACTCTTGGAAGGTTCTAGGGATCATATGTATTTCCAGAACCCGAGTTGATTACGTGGAAGGCAAAATGCCCTACTCACTGTGCTCCTGTGCCCTACACAGTCCCTGACGTAGAATTTTACCCCCGGATTCTTTATTTTTCTGAGCTGCAGTACCCGTTAGCAAACTAATGGAGTCTATCAATCCTTTCTCGGAATAAGATTTTTAAATGCATTACACAGAATATATGGGAAAACTAGGGAAACAGGATATGGTAAGACAGTTGCCAAAACAACAGAAATTGAGTAAAAATGCTCTTTTTTTGCCATTACACGTTAAATAATTTCTACTGACAGATTTAGCAATACAGTATTGCGAAACACAGACTAAAAGGAAAATAAAACAGAGAGAGGAAGTGAGAGAGATAGAGAAAGAAAGAAAGAAAGAAAGAAAGAAAGAAAGAAAGAGAGAAGTGTCTTTCATAGAGCAGAGAGCAGGCTGTAGGGATGGAAGGATGGGGTGGTGAGAGAGGCAGGAGGAAACCTGGGGACATTGGTGGTGGGAAATGTGCACTGGTGAAGGGACAGGTGTTGGAACATTGTATAACTGAGACTCAATCACTAACAGCTTTGTGACTGTATATATCACAATGATTTAATTAAAAATTTAATTTTAAATTTCAATATTAAAAAATAAATAAATAAAAATTCTGAGTCTTGGCCGCTGATGGGATTACACGGCGCCAGGGGGCCAGGTGGTGGGTGTGAACGCCTGGGTGTTCCTTCCCGGAGTCCCTTGGAGGGGAGCGGGTTGAGCTTTCCTCCCCGCCCCGACCAGGGCTACGGCAGCCGAAGACCTCCAGGACCAGCCACCACCATGCTGAGACCACTCTCCGCACCCATGAAGGTACTGGCAGAGGGACACAGCCACGCGGGTTCCGGGGCCGAGACCTCCACGCCTACTGGAATTGGAGTCGAGCATCTTCCACCCAGATCCTCCAAATTCCAGTAGGCGGGGGTCACACCCACCACCTGGCCCCCTGGCGCCGTGTAATCCCATCAGCGGCCAAGACTCAGAGACTATAAAATCCAGATCCCGGACGAGAGCAGTGCAGTCTCTGCCCCCGCGCCTGGGTGTTCCTTCCCGGAGTCCCTTGGAGGGGAGCGGGTTGAGCTTTCCTCCCCGCCCCGACCAGGGCTACGGCAGCCGAAGACCTCCAGGACCAGCCACCACCATGCTGAGACCACTCTCCGCACCCATGAAGGTACTGGCAGAGGGACACAGCCACGCGGGTTCCGGGGCCGAGACCTCCACGCCTACTGGAATTGGAGTCGAGCATCTTCCACCCAGATCCTCCAAATTCCAGTAGGCGGGGGTCACACCCACCACCTGGCCCCCTGGCGCCGTGTAATCCCATCAGCGGCCAAGACTCAGAGACTATAAAATCCAGATCCCGGACGAGAGCAGTGCAGTCTCTGCCCCCGCGCCTGGGTGTTCCTTCCCGGAGTCCCTTGGAGGGGAGCGGGTTGAGCTTTCCTCCCCGCCCCGACCAGGGCTACGGCAGCCGAAGACCTCCAGGACCAGCCACCACCATGCTGAGACCACTCTCCGCACCCATGAAGGTACTGGCAGAGGGACACAGCCACGCGGGTTCCGGGGCCGAGACCTCCACGCCTACTGGAATTGGAGTCGAGCATCTTCCACCCAGATCCTCCAAATTCCAGTAGGCGGGGGTCACACCCACCACCTGGCCCCCTGGCGCCGTGTAATCCCATCAGCGGCCAAGACTCAGAGACTATAAAATCCAGATCCCGGACGAGAGCAGTGCAGTCTCTGCCCCCGCGCCTGGGTGTTCCTTCCCGGAGTCCCTTGGAGGGGAGCGGGTTGAGCTTTCCTCCCCGCCCCGACCAGGGCTACGGCAGCCGAAGACCTCCAGGACCAGCCACCACCATGCTGAGACCACTCTCCGCACCCATGAAGGTACTGGCAGAGGGACACAGCCACGCGGGTTCCGGGGCCGAGACCTCCACGCCTACTGGAATTGGAGTCGAGCATCTTCCACCCAGATCCTCCAAATTCCAGTAGGCGGGGGTCACACCCACCACCTGGCCCCCTGGCGCCGTGTAATCCCATCAGCGGCCAAGACTCAGAGACTATAAAATCCAGATCCCGGACGAGAGCAGTGCAGTCTCTGCCCCCGCGCCTGGGTGTTCCTTCCCGGAGTCCCTTGGAGGGGAGCGGGTTGAGCTTTCCTCCCCGCCCCGACCAGGGCTACGGCAGCCGAAGACCTCCAGGACCAGCCACCACCATGCTGAGACCACTCTCCGCACCCATGAAGGTACTGGCAGAGGGACACAGCCACGCGGGTTCCGGGGCCGAGACCTCCACGCCTACTGGAATTGGAGTCGAGCATCTTCCACCCAGATCCTCCAAATTCCAGTAGGCGGGGGTCACACCCACCACCTGGCCCCCTGGCGCCGTGTAATCCCATCAGCGGCCAAGACTCAGAGACTATAAAATCCAGATCCCGGACGAGAGCAGTGCAGTCTCTGCCCCCGCGCCTGGGTGTTCCTTCCCGGAGTCCCTTGGAGGGGAGCGGGTTGAGCTTTCCTCCCCGCCCCGACCAGGGCTACGGCAGCCGAAGACCTCCAGGACCAGCCACCACCATGCTGAGACCACTCTCCGCACCCATGAAGGTACTGGCAGAGGGACACAGCCACGCGGGTTCCGGGGCCGAGACCTCCACGCCTACTGGAATTGGAGTCGAGCATCTTCCACCCAGATCCTCCAAATTCCAGTAGGCGGGGGTCACACCCACCACCTGGCCCCCTGGCGCCGTGTAATCCCATCAGCGGCCAAGATTCAGAGACTATAAAATCCAGATCCCGGACGAGAGCAGTGCAGTCTCTGCCCCCGCGCCTGGGTGTTCCTTCCCGGAGTCCCTTGGAGGGGAGCGGGTTGAGCTTTCCTCCCCGCCCCGACCAGGGCTACGGCAGCCGAAGACCTCCAGGACCAGCCACCACCATGCTGAGACCACTCTCCGCACCCATGAAGGTACTGGCAGAGGGACACAGCCACGCGGGTTCCGGGGCCGAGACCTCCACGCCTACTGGAATTGGAGTCGAGCATCTTCCACCCAGATCCTCCAAATTCCAGTAGGCGGGGGTCACACCCACCACCTGGCCCCCTGGCGCCGTGTAATCCCATCAGCGGCCAAGACTCAGAGACTATAAAATCCAGATCCCGGACGAGAGCAGTGCAGTCTCTGCCCCCGCGCCTGGGTGTTCCTTCCCGGAGTCCCTTGGAGGGGAGCGGGTTGAGCTTTCCTCCCCGCCCCGACCAGGGCTACGGCAGCCGAAGACCTCCAGGACCAGCCACCACCATGCTGAGACCACTCTCCGCACCCATGAAGGTACTGGCAGAGGGACACAGCCACGCGGGTTCCGGGGCCGAGACCTCCACGCCTACTGGAATTGGAGTCGAGCATCTTCCACCCAGATCCTCCAAATTCCAGTAGGCGGGGGTCACACCCACCACCTGGCCCCCTGGCGCCGTGTAATCCCATCAGCGGCCAAGACTCAGAGACTATAAAATCCAGATCCCGGACGAGAGCAGTGCAGTCTCTGCCCCCGCGCCTGGGTGTTCCTTCCCGGAGTCCCTTGGAGGGGAGCGGGTTGAGCTTTCCTCCCCGCCCCGACCAGGGCTACGGCAGCCGAAGACCTCCAGGACCAGCCACCACCATGCTGAGACCACTCTCCGCACCCATGAAGGTACTGGCAGAGGGACACAGCCACGCGGGTTCCGGGGCCGAGACCTCCACGCCTACTGGAATTGGAGTCGAGCATCTTCCACCCAGATCCTCCAAATTCCAGTAGGCGGGGGTCACACCCACCACCTGGCCCCCTGGCGCCGTGTAATCCCATCAGCGGCCAAGACTCAGAGACTATAAAATCCAGATCCCGGACGAGAGCAGTGCAGTCTCTGCCCCCGCGCCTGGGTGTTCCTTCCCGGAGTCCCTTGGAGGGGAGCGGGTTGAGCTTTCCTCCCCGCCCCGACCAGGGCTACGGCAGCCGAAGACCTCCAGGACCAGCCACCACCATGCTGAGACCACTCTCCGCACCCATGAAGGTACTGGCAGAGGGACACAGCCACGCGGGTTCCGGGGCCGAGACCTCCACGCCTACTGGAATTGGAGTCGAGCATCTTCCACCCAGATCCTCCAAATTCCAGTAGGCGGGGGTCACACCCACCACCTGGCCCCCTGGCGCCGTGTAATCCCATCAGCGGCCAAGATTCAGAGACTATAAAATCCAGATCCCGGAACCGCGCGGCCGCATTCGCGGCCGCGCGACATCTTAGCAGAACTTTTTTTTTATGACATCTTATTGTCTTATTTCTACCTTGGACAAACTTGCAGGCTATCGAATGTAGCTTGCCCACAGGGCAGAGTCTGGCAAACTCCCCGTGGCGTACCAAATATGCCAAATACCAGTAACAATGATGGGTCTCACTTTCCTAAACAGCCTTGAATATAATCTCAGGGCTAGGATGAAAGAGACGTTACTGGGGCCTGCTCGAGGCAATCGACGAAATAAAAATTCATGAACTCACACACACACACACAAAGTAATTGCAGTAAGCAATTGAAGCACCAGTAGTATAAAATGGCTGGAGCAAAAGGAATAGTTTTAATAAAGTGCTCGTAGGAAAAAAATCTTACTTGTTCTTCTGGCAGATATAAACTTTGCTGTCTATGACCACCCGTTCTAAAGATAACACCCACACATTGGAAAATGTGGTAATGCAAAAAAAAAATTCCTAAGACTGTGAAAATCTCTTTGTATTGGTATAATCCCTTATTAATACTGGAATTCTCTGCACTTCCAGGGGGCATTGTTATCCAAAGATCCTCCACTCATAAATCATTGCACAAAATAAAGAATCACCATAAGGGCTGGGCATGCGGCTCAGTTGGAGCACCTGCCTGTAGCCATGTGTGAGGCCCTGGGTTCAATCCCCAGCAAAGCAAAAATAAAAATAAAAGCTGAAACGTACTGAGTCTTGCAGACAAGGCTGCTCAGAAATGGAGGCAGCTGCTACTCTTCCCTGCTGTCAGCTGTAAATAAACGAGAGAAGTTAGACGCAGGGACAGCAGCATAAATCCTTCCTTCGGGCACTCCATAAATATTAATTAAATTGAAAAGTGTTGATAAGGTAACCAAACCAACACTTTGGAAAATGGTGACAGCCAACACTTCAGTTTCAATTCTGCAAAGAAGAAAACAAACAAAGGCGGCAAGATCATTAGAACAAAAAAAAAAAACTTTCCTGGGGAGCGGGGTGACAGTCACCATGGTTCCCAAGCATGACTGAACTCCAAGAAGTGTGAGCATTTGCCCCGTGGCACCCAGGAGAGAGCAGTAAAATAATTTACTGTCCCCCTGAGCCGGCTTTGGCAAGCGACTTTTCTAACTGCCTGTCCACTGCATATTTCCACTGTGACAAGGCACTCAGTTCTTTGAAGATTTACCCTCTGCTCCCAAGAGCAAAGCCGAAAATGGCAGAAGGCTCCTTGTCACCCCATCAAGGAAAGTGCCAGGTGATTGACCAAGTGAAACCCAGTGCTGGAACTCTATCTGCAGGCTCTGTTCACTCCCTCCCAAGAGAAACTGCTTCCACCCTGACATGCGAGAGGGAGCTGAAGGACTGGTGGCCGCTAGCCCAGCCCTCAGCCCTGGGATCCAGAACATCGGCAAAGGACAGAAGGACAGTTGAGGCTTGAAGATGCCAGGGGCCCGGCCTGCACACATTCTTCCCCAGGTCACCGGCCTTGACTTGGGAAAAGAGTGCATGTGACCAGCTGCGCTGAAAAATACCAACAGGAGCCTTCACCAAGACACCAGATGGCCGAAAGCCGGGGGTAAAAATAGCTCATCAGACTGCTCAGTCCAAACTAGGAGCAGAGCCGAGACACTTGGGGCCTCTCGGGTTTTGACTTCAACTTGCCAAAAAGGTAGGGGAAAAATGGTTTTAACTAAACCGTGAAAAGCTGCTTTGGAAAGAGAGATTAAAAATACAAATATTCCACATTCTACCTGGCTTATTTCAAATTCATTTGCTTGTCATCAGCCAAAGAATGAAAAATATTTGCAGTTAAGGGGTAAAAAATTTTAAAAGTATTTGTCTTTCTTATTTTGACCATAAGAAGAAAAACTGCAAGCCAGCCTTGTAACTTGGTAAACAACATCTTCCATTTGGTTCTCTCCTGGGAAGGGTTGAATAAAGACAGGTAGACCTGCGTTAATACAGCTCACGATTTTGAAAGGCGCAGATTTACAGCTTTATGGGAGCCTAATTTATTTATTCATTTATTTTTACAGGCACTGTTTAATACTTCTCCCATTGTTCAAGCGAGGTTTCTATTTTTACAAAGGTGGGGGCAGTGAACCATACTCAGACCATTTAGGGACACGATTTCTCAAGTCAAGTCCCAAGTGAAATTTTGGTTTCCAACCCAAGCCTTAAGCTCAGCACACTGGTGACCATTGTACCCTGACATTATGCGGGCATGTGTGCCCGGATTGTGAGACACAGAATGGAGGTGACTGAAAGAGTTCCATGAACAAAATCAAGCTCAGATAATAACGCCTCACAAGATAAGAAGAAATGAATGACATTTGACTTGGGGGTTCCCCTATTCCCCTGGCCTGATTGGACAAGAGAATGCACTTGTAATTTTCAGTTGTTGGAATTGATGGAGTCAGTTCTGCACGATCAGACCTCTGTCTCCATCCAGTGAACAAAGAAGTTGTCCTCACTCATTATAGAGTGGTTCTGTCCTGGGAACCATGAATGCTTTTCTTATTTGACTCAAACTTCTGGCCCCTCAATATAATAGAGTCTTAGTGCCTAGAAACTAAAAATAAAAAAAAAAATCACAGATCTGTTGGATTCCATTTCACATTGTAAAAATAAAATATAAAATTAAGTCAAGATGAATATAATGAGAACTTTTACCCACACACAATAAAATGGGTTCAAGATTGAAATTCACATCTTAGAAATTACTCTTTACAGTCAGTTATATAGTTTTAAAATTGGGTTTTTGTTTTAGGGCCATATCCAGCAGTGCTCAAGGGTAACTCCTGGCTCTGCACTCAGGAATTACTGCTGGTGGTGCTCTGAGGACTATGGGATACTGAGGATCAAACTCGGTTGGCCCCATGCAAAGCAAGTGTCTTAGCTCTTGTAATATAATTTAAGTCTCTCTCTCTCTCTTCCTCTCTCTCTCTCTCTACCTCTCTGTCTCTCCATTCTGCTGAGGGGTTGCTCCTGGAGGAGCTCACAAACCATGTGTGGTACTGAGACTGAACTCCATTCAGCCACGTTCAAGACCAATGCCTTAACCACTGTCCTATCTTTTTAAATTTTTTTTTATTTTATTGAATCACCGTGAGATATATAGTTACAAGCTTTCATGTTTGAGTTACAATCCTACAATGATCAAATACCCATCCCTTCACCAGTGCACATTCCTCACCACCAATATCCCCAGTATACCCCCCTTGTCAGTCAATATTCCCCATACTCTCTCTACTTTTGGACATTATGGTTTGTAATACAGATACTGAGAGATTATCATGTTTGGTCCTACTTTCAGCACACATTTCTCACCCCAACCAATTCCTCCAGCCATCATTTTCTTAGTGATCCCTTCTCTATACCAGCTGCCTTCTCCCCACCCCCTCTCCTCCCTGCTCATAAGGCAGGTTTCCAATTATGGTCGTTATGGCAACCATACCTTTCAGCCTTTCTGGAAAACAATATGAAAAGTCCTTCAAAAACTAGAAATTGAGCTTCCACATGACCCCGCAATACCACTTCTGGGAATATATCCTGAGGATGCAAAAAAGCACAATAGAAATGATATCTATACCTGTATGTTCATTGCAGCATTGTTCACAATAGCCAAAATCTGGAAACAATCCAAGTGGCCAAGAACAGACAACTGGTTAAAGAAACTTTGGTACATCTACACATACTATGCAGCTGTTAGGAGAGATGAAGTCATGAAATTTGCTTATAAGTGGATAGACATGGAGACTAACATGCTAAGTGAAATGAGTCAAAAAGAAAGGGACAGATATAGAGGGACTGCACTCATTTGTGGAGTATAAAATAACATAACATGAGACTGACACCCAAAGACAGTAGATACAAGAACCACTGTCCTTTCTTTCTAGGCTCCTAAATTTGAATTTCTTAAAACCAAATATGGGAATACTGGTGGAGGGAAGGTGACACTGGTGGTGGGACTGGTGTTGAAATATTATATGACTAAAATTCAAGTATCGATAACTTCATAAATCATAGTTCTTTAATAAAAAATTTTTTAAAGAAATCAAACACTAATTCTAATACGTTTGTCCCTTTACCTACTTTCAGCACTCAGTTCTTATCCAGAGTGATCAGGTCCAGCTACCATTGTCATAGTGGTCCCGTCTCTATCCTAACTGCCCTCTCCCCTACCACTTGTGGTAAGCTTCCAACTGTGGCTGCAGTTCTCCTGGCCATTGTGACTACTGTCCTTGAGTATTTATTCTGATTCTGTGTTTTTTAATATGCCATAAATGAGTGTAATCATTCTATGTCTGTACCTCTCCCTCTGACTAATTTCACTCAGCATGATACTCTCCCTGTCCATCCATTTATAAGCTAATTTCATGACTTCATTTTTCCTAGGGGAAGCTGGGGGTGGGTGGGAGGGAAACTAGGGGACATTAGTGGGAAATGTACACTTGTGAAGAGATGGATGTTAGAATATTGTATGGCTGAAATCCAATCATGAACAACTTTGCAACTGTGTATCTCATAGTGATTCAATAAAAAATTGAGAAAAACACTAATCCTAATTTTCTACTTTCTCTGCTGAAGAGAATTTTATATGTGACAAAAATGAGATTTCTATATTTATAAACCCTCATTGATTCTTGGCTTTTTTTCCCACTGTGTCAAGAGTTTGCTCACAGTAAGTTCAAAGAAAAGAAAAAAAAAACATTTTTCTTGAGATACTTCCTTAACTATCAGAAATCTCCTTGATTAGAAGGTGATTTTCATTCTGATTTTTAAAATCTCATATTTTGAGCTTGTATTTCTCCTTAAGAGAAGAAACGCAAATGTGTTTTTTCTTCAACATTGGAATATTTTCCAAAATTATGACTATCTTGACCCATTTTCTCCTAACACTTTGTTAGCTACATTTGCAGCATTTAAATTTTCTATGCAGTTGGAATTTTTTGGTAAAAAGAACAAAGCATAAATCCAGTTTTCCTTCATAGTTATTCATTTGACCAAATACACATGGCACTTATTTGGAAAAAATTTATTATACACTAAAATTTTTATATATTGGCTGCTCGATCCTTTTCCATTACTATTTCTTCTAATTTCCAGACTTTTAACCATTGTATCTTTTGCAAAGCCATATTGTTTTAACTTCTGGAGAATATCCTAGTACATTTGTCATACAACATATTTAATTGTTTTGAGGCCACACTCAATGGAGGACAGGTCAGGAACTACTTCAGCTCAATCTCCAATGGGGCTTGGGGCTGTGAGTGAGTAACTTCTGGGGGTGCTCGGGGAATAATGCCTTGTTGGAGATCAAACCCAGACCTCCTACATGCAAAGCATGTGCTCCAGCCCCTTGAGCCAACTCCTAAAAGATATTTTAAAGATATTGTTTATTTTTCTGTTCTTTCAAACATCCCTGGTTAATCTATATGTTAATATATCCCATCTTCTTCCTTATTCCAGTTCTTCTCCAATTCATTGGGATGTCTTTTTAATTTATTGACTGGTGTAGTTGGTTAATAGTGCAAATGAGGTCAATATTTCAAAATATTACTTATTCTGAAACAAAATAGTCAATATTTCTTGAATACCTTCTTAACACTTATTTTTAAATATTGTACTATTTGGTGGGGTGTGGGAGGAGGGTTAGGAGGAAAACTGGGGGCATTGGTGGTGAGAAATGTACTCTGTTGGAGGTAGGGTGTTCGAATGTTGTATAACTGAAACCCAATCATGAAGAGCTTTACGATAGTCTATCTCACAACAATTCAATTTTAAAAGGTTGGCCTCTGGAAAGAAAGATGGCAGCCGCTTGGGAGCTTTGTGGAAAGCCAGGTATGAACTGGTCGTGGGGGGAGGGGGGGAGCGACTAAAACCTCATGGGAAGGGGGGCATTCCCGGCTCGTCCTTCACACCCTACCGAGGTCACCAGTTGCCCCCCACGAGCGGCTCTCCGGCACTGCCATGGCTCCAGAGCACAGAAACCAATCTCTTAATTATCTGACTCTCAGTAGAAATACTTGCAGGGTTAATAAGTAAAATAGCAGAAATCCAAAGCCGCGACATCATTTAATTCTTGAACCCAGTTGTAGAAAGCAAATCATTTCACAATGCCTTTTCAGCATGTCTGATTTGGGGGTGTAAACTCTAAATAATAATGGTGCATCTTTTATCGAAACAATGAATCTAGTCAAAGTAGATAGAGTGTTAACTGGAATTCATCTGCCTCACAGGCATTGGGAGGGGTGGGGGTGGGGGCTTATTGGGGTTCTTCGTGGTGAAAAATAAGTATTGGTAAAGGGAAATGTTTTTGATATTTGCATGACCGAGACCTAAACCTGAAAGCTTTGTAACTTTTCCCACAGTGATTCAATAAATAAATAATTTTTTAAAAAAAGTTGTACTATCGGGGCTGGGGCGATAGCACAGCGGGTAGGGCATTTGCCTTGCACACGGCCAACCCAGGTTTGATTTCCAGCATCTCATCTCTGAGCACTGCCAGGGATAATTCCTGAGTGCAGAGCCAGGAGTAACCCCTGTGCATCACTGGGTATGACAAAAAAGGCAATAAATAAATAAATAAATAAATAAATAAAAAGTTGTACTATCTGGGTTTTTTGTAACTAAGTGAATGCTTTTCTTCTTGATATTTTCATGAAGATAGTATTAATTTTTGGTTTGGAGAAGTATTAATTTTTGCATGTTACTTTAAAAGTTCAACTGCTTTTCTATAGTCTTACATTTCTTTTTTCCAGTTAAGAACTTTTCACAGATAGTGTAAAATTGGATCAGATTTGCCATTTAAATCATCAAAATACAAAATCTGCAATAATGAGTTTTTGCTGTGACTGAGCACATGTACATGCCTATAAATCTAGGCCACTTTCAGAGCTTTCTAGATTTTAACCTTGCCCCATGGGAATTATAGAAATATAAAGATTTAGGGTCCACTCCCAACCCACTGGCTAACATGTTCTTTTTGTATGCACTTTTTCTCCCCTTGTCATTACTATGAATTGCATTTTTGTCCAGTGAGGAGAGTGACACTTCCCCTTTCTTCCTACTTTGAGGTAATGAAAGACTGTGACAGACGCTGATGCAGGGTTCAGTTAATGCCAACCCAATAGGTACCACATAGCAACCACTGAACTGTCTGCCAAAACCCATTAGGAAGAATACTACCTTTCCTGTTGGTTTTAGTGCAATAGCTTATACTATACTAACTTTACTTTTGATCACTGTATCACTGTCTTTCTGTTGTTCATTGATTGCCTCGAGCAGTCCCCAGTAACATCTCCTTCATCCTAGCCCTGAGATTTTAAAAAGCGCCACATTCAAGTCTCTTTCAGGGTCAGGAGCATGAGACCCATGATTGTTACTGGTTTTTGGCATATTGAATATGCCACGGGGAGTTTGCCAGACTCTGCCATGTGGGCAGGACACTTCTGGTAGCCTGCCAGGTTCTCCAGAGTAAGAACTAGATGATAAGATGCCGCGTAGCTGCATTTGCAGGAGCTTCCGGAAGCAGGGTTTTATAGTCTCTGGGTCTTGGCCGTTGATGGGATTACACAGTGCTGGGGGCAGTTGGTGGGTGTAAGGCCTACATACTGGAAGATGGGGGATCTAGGTGGAGGAGGCCCCAGTCCCAATCAGAGCAGGCTTGGAGCTCTACACCCTGGGTCCTGCACGCCTGGGTTCCTCGGCCAGTTTCTTCATGCGTGAGGCTTGTCTGAACATGTGGAGAGTGGTCTTAAGCATAGCTGTGGATGGAGCCGGTGGTCTTCAGCTGCCGGGGCTCTACTCGGGGTTGGGAGGGAAATTCAACCGACTGTCCTCCAAGGGGCCCCGGTGAGGACAGCCAGGCACGAAGGCAGGAGACTCTGCGCTGTTCTCTTACAGGAGCAGGGTTTTATAGTCTCTGGGTCTTGGCCATTGATGGATTACACAGCGCCATAGTATCAAAATTACTTTTGATAGCAATTCAAAATTTCGAAATGCTATATTAAGTATTTCAAGACACAGAAACTAGAAACAGGGCAGAAAGAAACAAAAGTCTCACCTGAAGGTTTTCTTGCAAGGGCACTTTCTAGTTCATGCTATGGAGCAGCCTAGAATCAAGACTAGGGTGCGGAACGATAGTTCATCTCTTAGCTGCTTTGCAAGCCCATGAGTAGTAATTTTATATGTGTTGATCCATGACAACTAATGCACATAAAAGAAAAAAAGGTCAGAGAGATAGTACAGTGGATAGGTCCCCTGCCTTGCATGAGGCTGACCCAGATTCGATCCCCAGCATCCTATATGGTCTCTGAAGCACCACCAAAAGTGATTCCTTAGTGTAGAGTCAGGAGTAATCCCTGAACATTGCCAGGTGTGCCTCTAAAACCAAAGGAAAAAAAGGAAGGAGTGGCTTGGAAATATATATATATTTTTTTTTCTGACATAGCTCCTAAGTTTTTCAGTGAAGCTCTTCTATTTCCCCAATAAGATAAGGCACTCTATAAAAATGTACTGAATTAATAAATGATCGTGTAATAAATTAGAAGGAAAAATAACTATTAGAATTGTATTGAGAAAGTTATCCATGTAATTGTGTCAATTCATGACTGAATAACTAAGTGAAAAGTCAAGGATCTAGAAATTGAAGTTTTCAAAGACATCAAAAAACATCTGTAATGGGGAGTAAAGAAACTGAAAGGAGGGAGGAAAAGGTTCTGCTCGAAGAATCCAAGATTCGAGAGGCAATGTGGTTGTGGGGAGCAGAGCTCAACCAACAAGTTTCAAGTCTTTCTCATGAAAGCAGATATCCAGATAGGCAGAGGAAACAAAAGCAGCACTAGGAATTTTCCTACATTTTAAAAAATTCTACAAAACGAAACTCTTGATTTTCATCCCAAACCTACTCCTCTTAAATCTTAGCTAAGGACCCTTCCTACTGCCTAGTCAAGCTCAGAAAAACCCTGGAAATAACCTCCAATTCCTCTTCCTCACCCCTTCTCCATTCAAGCCATCTAAAACTCTTGATTATCTCTCCACCACTATTGACCCTATGTCAGAATGTCACCGTCTTTGTCCTTAACCTTGAAATAGTTATGTGATCTTTCTGATTCCTATTCTTGTCCACCTTTGTCTTTTCTCTACATATCAAATAGTGGCCACTTAAGAATAAAAACCACATAGCTGGTTTGTAAGTTAAGTCAATAACTTCTTTGGTGGAGGATGTTGAGTACTTTGGTGATAGGGAAGGTACAGTGACTTTATACATCAAGAAACCATAAAGGCTAACACCATCATAGCCATGTTACCTAAACTGTAAGATAGAATTTCTTTTAAAAAAAACCCTTTTTTTCTATTGAATCATCATCATTCAATAAAATTCAACTGTGATTCAACTGTGACATTCAACAGTTACAAAGTTGTTCATGATTTGGTTTCAGTCATCCAAAGTTCCAACACCCATCCCTCCACCAGTGTATATTTCCAAGCACCAGTGTCCCCAGTTTCCCTTACATCACCCCCTACCCCCTGCCTGCCTCTATGGTAGGCACTTTTCTTCTCTCTCTGTGTCTCTCTTCTTTGTCTCTTTGTCTATCTCTCTGTCTCCCTCTCTCTGTCTCTGTCTCTGTCTCTGTGTCTCTCTCTGTTTGTCTGTCTCCCTCTCTCTGTTTCTTTTTCTGTTTGTCTGTCCCTTTCTGTCTCTGTCTGTGTCTCTCTCCTTTTGGGCATTGCGATTTGCAATATTGATACTGAAAGGTAAGATAGAATTTCTTAAGTCAGTCACTTCCAGGAAATAGCGTGGAGAATGAGTCGCTTGCCTTGCAAGAGGTCGACCCTGGCTCAAATCTCCACCAGCACAAATGGGCATCAACGCTGACCACTCCTGTGTACAAAGTCAGGACTAGTCCCTGAACTCCACCCCTCCTCCCTGCCAAAACAGTCAGTAACTTTCATCATACATACTCTCAAATTCATGGCAGTTGGTTGATTGGTTGGTTTGGCTTTTAAGTGAAAATATTCAATCAGATTCCTGCCTATTTTCCCAGTCTCACCTCCACAATTCTTCACCTTGTTTATTCTATCCTACCTAGGACAACGCATAAACACTAATATAGCAAGTTGCTCCTCTCTCTTCTAGGCACCCTCACAGAAGATGATTTCTCTTCTTAGAATGAGCTTCCCTACCCTCCTCAAACAACCAGCTCCTTCTTTTCCTTTCAATATGAGTTAAAAGGTCACTTATGAGGAAATGGCTTTCCTAACTTTCCTGTTGTTTTTTAATTACCATTCCACTCAGCAACACTCTGTTCACTTTGTGGTCCTTATACCAATTTGGAGTTAAATGTTTTTTAACTGGTGTATTTGCCATATTCCCCACTAGGCTGTAAATTCAATAAGGGAAGAGTCACGTCAATTTTGTTCAAGGCTTACCTAGCTTAGGACCTCGGATCTATTAGGTGCTCAATAAACTGTTGATGAATGAATGGAGGGAAACATCTTGTGTTCCTTTAGAGTTTCTTCTACTGATAATCTCAGTGGCTCTTCACTGATTAACTCCTGCCTTCCACTGGTTTCCTTCTTTCCTAACATTAATCTCACTGAGACTGTGCTTCAAGCAAGCCCAGCTACAGAGGCAAGTTCCTCATTGAAATCCAGGGGAAGGTATTTAGAAAGAAATTTAAATAACTGTAACCAAAAAATCATAATAGGGATTGTATAGTATACTGTATACTCAATGTCATGCAAATTAACCCAAATAATTGGTTTCAGACACTACGATTTTTAGCAAATCTGCCTGCAACAAGAATTATGCCAGCTAAAGATGATGTTCCCCTTGAAATAATTTTCCGTTTGTAGTTGTCTTAAATATTTTCTTAACATAAAAAAATAAAATAATTTTTATTCTCTTATTTCATCTTTTGTTACTACTGAGGTCACAGACACTAATTCCAGGTTTTAGACATTTAGAAATTATATGGTCTGCCCTATATAAAGGAACATGATGCTACTGACTCACTGTTAATTGAGCAGGCATTTGCTTTGTTTACACAGCTGTGGGACTGGTTTGGATTACTCCGTCAACCCTTTCCTTGAGTTCCCTTTTCAACCACTAGAAGACATTGGGGAGTTTTCTGTAAATTCTTACAGAAATTAAGTGACCTGAAAATCTTGATTTCATTAGCACCACATTTTAAGCAACTTAGGTACTATTTGAGCCACATGTATTGCCAATTTGACTGTGTTTGTGTGTGTGTGTGTGTGTGTGTGTGTGTGTGTGTATGTAAGACAGATAGAGACAAAGAGATTACAATTGGTCTACCTTGGTTCTATTTCCTATCTATTCTCTAAGTGTTATCCTAACCATATTGCAAGCTCACGCCATGTAAGTGATTTATGATGTAATTTTTTCCTTTTGGTTTTGGGTCACACCAGTGGTATCACTCCTAGATGATGCTCAGAGATGGCTCCTGTCCATGCTTGGGGTACCAGATGTGTCAGGGATCAAACCTGGGCCTTTGGCAGGCAAAGCATATACTCAGTCTGTTGACATATGTCTCTGACCCTGTAATTTAAAACTGAAAACATATTATTTAAAAGTTTTTGAAGTGTAAAAATGTTCAAGTTACTGTTTTACCATTAACTAACTGTACATGTAAATAATCTAAATAGTAATATATAATATGAATAGTATGACTATTAGAAAATGTCAAAGCTAAAAAACCTTCATTATAGCATTCTGTGTGTGTATAAAATCAACCTTTATTGAGCACTTAAACTGCAGCACATATTGTAAAATATGTTATTACTTAAACCCTCAAACAACTCTGCAAAGTATATTTTAACATTTTCTTTTAGAGAAGAGAAAACTGGGGTGAGAGAGGCTAAGATCTATATCAACTATCAACTAGCTGATACATCCAGGTTTGAATCCATTTGTGTCTGGCTGCAAAGTCTATGCTCCTGGCACTGTGAGAATTTTACTTAATTTAACTCAATGTGTTAAAATTCCAGTATTCTGGAATGTACTGTTCTAATTCCTGAGTTCTGCAATTATATGGCTGGCTCTGTTTAGCACACATCATAAATTTTCAGCAAAAGTAAATCTGTCACTCAGAAGTAACAGGAAAAGGTTACATGCAGTTCTGTGATGTTCCATTATGCAGCATACCCTTGTGAAGCTATAATAACACAGGAAATAATGTAACTGTAGTTTGGTTTAAAAAAATTGGCAGTGGAAACAACTTTAATCTCTTTTCTCAGAATGTCAATTTTTCAAGCATTTTCAAAGGCAAAGTTTCCATTTGAAAAGAGATCCATGTGTATTCATTTTAAAGAGAGATATGTGTCAAGTAGCTGAGTCTCTCTAGAAATAGAAAAACTCAAGATTTCCTCCCAAACATCCAAACTCCTATAACATAAATAAAATTGGGGCTAAGAAAAGCATGTGTGTTGGTGATAGGAGAAAAGATTTAAAATGAGGGGCAGAACTGGGCGGCAGGGTGGGGGACAAAAAACAAAGATGAAGCCCTAGAGCAGAGTTTTAAGACACTGAAGCAAAAGCTTGCAGAAATTTTAAAAAATGTAGATAAAGTTAAGAGTTTTCCCTTAGCGGACTGGAGTAATAGCACAGTGGGTAGGGCATTGGCCTTGCCTGCAGCCGACCCAGGTTCGATTCCCAGCATCCCATATGGTCTCCCGAGCACTGCCAGGAGTAATTCCTGAGTACAGAACCAGGAGTAACCCCTGTGCATCACCGGGAGTGACCCAAAAAGAAAAAGAAAAAAAAAAAGAGTTTTCCCTTAGACTCTCAACTGTTCACTGCAACAATTGAATCCAGAATAAGATGATGGTTATGAGGTCTGATTGGAAGCTACTGCTTTATTTTGATTTTTTTTAACTCTAGTTGCCAAGCACCATGTTACCCTCAGTTCTTTCCCATTACCTTTAGTGTTTTATTAGTTTCAATAAAGAACAACTCTACTTTTATTATATGTATATATTATAAATTAGTGTGGAGATTTTGAATGACAGAAAGCAGATGGAGTTACAGAATATCTAAATAAAAGTGAAAGTCCTCCATATAAAAACTAATGGATGTCATCAAATTTTTACTCATAAGAAAATTTATGCCTTAATTTACTATGAGGGAGATTTCTTATGGGGACACATAGTCATTAAATATTTGAATGAAACAATTATAAAGACATTGATTTTATCTTTATTCTGACAGTACTTTTCAGCCATGAAACCAAAAGTCATTTCCTTTAAAAGGGCCCAAACTAGCCAGGTTTTTGAAAAGCTGATCAAGAATAAGAGAGAAACAATGTGTATAAAAATCAAAAGTAAAACTAGACTAGCTCTTCCAGCCCAGGTTCTTCCTCAAAAACATACCTTGCTTGCTGGTATCTGTGTCCCTTTGCTTGCTCTTTCCACTGGAGAAGCCTTCTCTCTTGAACAAATCTTCTGTTTCTCTCTCCTTGCGTCTTTCTAAGTAAGTTTTGTTCAATAAAATCTATCTTGCTTTACCACAAAATAAAACTAAAGTAAAAACATAAGCCAATTCATAAAGCATGAGAAAAAAAGCTAAAACGTGTTTTAGTTCATGAAGTTCTATGGGGAGTTGATACAAGGATTTGATAACTGAATTACACATACATAACCTTGCTCATACAGTAGCTGGAATGAAATCTTGTCAATACAGTTGTTGGGATGTGTTCAAAGATTTTGGTCAAATAGAAGAGGGACTGGCGTATATTTTCTCTAGTGGGCACCAGACAGGAACTATTCAGGCTTTCTGGTCCATACCATCTCTGTTCAAATGTTCAGTTTTCCTATGGTGGCTCAAGTGCAGCTGCGTACAAACTCAGTGAATTATGTGCCATTTTGCAATAAGACTCTGCATACGTAAACAGTTGGAAATGCAGTGTAGAGAAAACACGATGAGAGGACATCAGATGAGGCCAGTTGGTATGGGAGGGGTAGATGGGGGACTCAGAATGCCATTAGATTTGTTCCCTAAGTACAAAAGAAAACTACTAGTATATTTTTTTATTTTTCCTTTTATTTTTTATTTTTTGGGACATAGCTGGTAATGCTCAGGTTGCTATTCCCAGGGACGTTCAGGAGCTACTCAATAAAGTGTGTGCGATATTATCAAATGATTAAATATTCTATTTTATTTATAGTTGATCATAATGCTTTTAATAACTTTATGCAATCATATAGTTTATATATTGTATCTATGGTTGCTTTAGAAGGAAGAGGATTGAAAAGCGAGACAAAATATAGATTATCCAGATGTCCACTATGGGAGATTAAGGTGGGGTTTAGATCAGGATGAGAAATAATATTAATGACTGGATTTGGGATGATTTTTTTTAAAGGGGGAAAAAAGCAATATTTAATTGATGTGTTGTGCTGTAAAGGCAAGAGGAAAGGAACACACTGAAAATTCTAGATTGTAATAAACAACAGATATTACCATTAACCAAGCAAGGAATGATCACAAAAGGAAAGGCACCAACTGCTGAGTATGAGGTTTTTGTTTTAACCAGGCAGCAGGTGGGGGGATGGTGGAGTGAAGGCTCCCAAGCAATGCTCAGGGGTTTCCTAAACCACTGCTGGTGATGCCCGCCATCCTCAGCCTGGCCTATTCAGTCACTGTGGTGCTGGAGACACCTGCCTCAGACACATGTCTCAGGAGGCCATGTGGTACCCAGAACAGAACCCGGGTTGGTATGCCAGAACTCCTATACTATCGCCCCAGCCTCGATAGTCATGGAGGGATGAAGGGTATGACAACATGCCCTAGGTTAAGGTAGTATAACCCCTGTTAAAGTTGAATTGTCTTTAGAATATCAAATGGGGGCCAGGACAATAGTACAAGTGGGTGGGGCATTTGCCTTGTACAAGGCTAACCCAGGTTAGATTTTCAGCATCCCATATGGTCCCCGATCTCAAGGAATAATACCTGAATAGAGAATCAGGAGTAGCCCTTGAGCACGCCAGGTGTATGACTCAAAGAGCTTAAGCCTAGATAGATAGATATAGATATAGATATAGATATAGATATAGATAAAGATATACATTCATCCTGAGTAGAGAGTCAGGAGTAACCCTTGAGCACCACCAGGTGTGTGACTCAAAGAGCTTAAGCCTAGATAGATAAATAGATAGATATAGATATAGATAGATAAAGATATACATCCTTATGTATAGACAGACAGATGTGGATCTAGGAGTGCGCTTTTGAAGACTTCTCATGGGAGTTCAGCAAAGGATACATGTGTGGGAATTATCAACAAGTGCTTTCTTCTAAAAACCATGGAAGTATATTGAGAGGGCCGAGGAGTGAAATCGGGGTATTCCAGAAGCTTTCATATTTAGAAGCCAAATGAGGAAGCAGAGGGCCAAAGTGATAGTACAATGGGTAGGATACTTGCTGCAGATGAGGACAATTTGGGTCCAATCCCCAGAATCCCATGCAGCCCTCCAGGCCCACCAAGAATTAATGATCTCTGAGCCCAGAACCAGGAGTAAGCCTTGAGCACCACCCAAATACAAAGTCCTGTGGCTTAAACACAAAAATGAAATAAAATAAAGCAAAACTTCAAAGTATTGGCTACTACTGAGGTGGGAAGGAAATCAGAAGGGTATGGAGGGTCCTGGACACAAGAAGAGAAATGGATCAAAGAGAGACAGTCAAGTGCTTAATACAAATGAGGTGACAGGAGAGCAAAGAGTTTCCCCTTGGATTTGGCAAATGAAGTTTCTATGACTCTTACAGGAGTGGTTTCAGAGTGATGGGAGGATAAGGAAAAATGGCAGATGAGGAAGTAGAAACCATGAGCATAGGCGAGTTTTGCAGGGAATCATAGGGAGCTGTTCATTTAACTGCAGGATTATGCCAAGTGTGCAAGGACTTTGGCATCCCCATGGTCATAAAGTTTGGGGAAAAGGGACAGATTTGCAGAAAATGGAGCAATTTTTTTTCAATAGGAAATTTTACCAAGAACAGGCCACAGAAGTTTCCTATTAGGATGTAGGAAAGTATTCAAATGAAATTCCAGAATTCTAACTAGCATCCACCAGTAACCCAGAGCAGACATCATTCTTAAAGGTAAAAGCAAAACATTAAAATAAGGATTAAATCAAGAAGTCAGACATGCCAAGGAACACTACCATTATTCCACATTATTCTAGGGTTCTAACTGACATGGTAGATCCCAAAAATGAAATAAGATTTTAGTTTGGGTTTGGGGACCACACATGCAGTAGTCAGAGGCTACTCTTGTCTGTATACTTAGAGGTCTCTTAACATATACAGAAAGCCAAAAATAGTAATAAGTAAGCCCAATAGATCAATATTGGTTTGAAGTCACTAATAAAAATACATAGAATGGGACCAGAGTGATAGTACAGCAGGTAGGGTGCTTTCCTTGCATGTGACTGACTCAGATTCAATCCCTGTCAACCCATATGGTTTACTGAGCCCCACAAGGAGGGATTCTCTGAGCACAGAGCCAGGAGTCATTTCTGAGCACTGCTGGATGTGGCACCAAAACAAAACAAACAAAAACATAGAATTACTGGGTGGGTTAAGCTACAACAGGGTACATATATACTTCACATATAAGAATTCTACATAAATTCAGCTCAGATAGAGAAGGGAGGACCAAATAAAGGGTGTTGGGAGGATCCTCCCAGGATGGGAGATGTGTGCTGAGAGTAGACTCTAGACTGAACATGATTGTTACTCAATGCCTCTTTTGCAAACCACAACAACCAAAAGCAGAGAGAGAACAAGGGGGAATGCCCTGCCACAGAGGCAGGGTGGGATAGGGGGGATGGGAGGTGGGAGGGATACTGGGATCCATGGTGGTGGAAAATGGGCACTGGTGGAGGGATGGGTATTCGATAACTGAAACCCACTGTCACTGTCACTGTCCTCCTGCTGTTCATCGATTTGCTCGAGTGGGCCCAATAATGTCTCCATTGGAGACTTTGTTGTTACTGTGTTTGGCATATACATCACGGGTAGCTTGCCAGGCTCTGCCATGCGGGCAAGATACTCTCGGTAGCTTGCCGGGCTCTCCGAGAGGGGTGGAGGAATCGAACTCGGGTCGGCCATGTTGGCTGCGTGCAAGGCAAACGACCTACCGCTGTGCTATCTAATTGCTTCAGCCCTAAGCACAAAAATTTGTAAGTCTACAACTGTACCTCATGTTGTTTCACTAATAAAAATTTTTAAAAAAAAGGATTTGGTGTCCTGTTTTGGACATAAAAAATTGGAATAAGGTGTCCCAAGCCAAAAAATACAGAATAAAGCACAGGAAATGCTATTCCCTTACCTTGAAAAATGGACTTTCCACTACAAGACAAAGATGAATATTATATATTACCAAATATTAATTTAACAATAAGGCATAATGGTCATCAATATATGTGCACCCAACACAGAATTACCCAAATACACACACACACACACACACACACACACACAAAGCAAGACACTTCAAAGAATACATTGACAGCAACACAATAATTGAGAGACCTCAACACATCAGTTATAGCAAAGGACAAATCATCCAGAAGTTACTAAAGGAACAAAGGATTAAGCAAAGTCATTGAAGAGATTGATTTGATAGATCTTTACGGAAAAATCCATCCCAAAATAAAATAATATACATTATTCTCAATGCGAATATGAGGCATTCTCAAGGATAACCCATATACTGGGTCACAAAGTAAGTTTTAAATACTGAACATCAAGTATTTGTTCCAACTACAATAATATGAGACTAGAAGTCAACAACAAAAAGGAAATCTTCAAGCAGGTAGCTACTAA